>NW_028137300.1:270000-272500 GCF_965140915.1 Aythya marila | reverse complement strand
GAAACCCCGGGCCCCGGGAGGAGGGCGAGGTGGTGGCGGCGGACGGCGGGCGCGCCCCCGCGGGCGGACGCTCCCCCGAGGGGCGCCGGGGCCGGCTGGCGGGTGCCGGGTTCCCCCTCGGCGCCCCGTCTCTCCGTGTGCCGCCGCCGGCGGCGGCATCGGTGGCGGGGGAGGCACCCCCGCGGGGCCTTCGGGTCGTTTCCCTCATCCCAGGGCCAGGTACCTAGCGTCCGCGCGTCGGCGGCCTCCCCTCGGCGAGCCACCCGTGTGGTCCCGCGTGCCAGCGCGCTCCCGCCGGCTGCGGCGCCTAGCGCCGGCCCGGTTAGGGGATGGCCGCGGGCCCCGGGCTCCGGGCCGCCAGGGTTGTCGGCCGCCGAGCCGGGCGGAGGTTTAAAGACTCGTGCGGCCCGCGGCGGCCCGCGAGGGCGGGCGGGCTCGCCGTCGGCGGCGGGCGGGGCGCGTCGTTGGGGGGTCGGCGCTCGTGGGCGCGCCGCTCCCCCGCGCTCGCGCGCTCGCTCGCCGCCGGCGGTCCCCGCGCTCGCCCCCCCGCGGGCGGCGGGGCCGGAGAGGGGTCGGAGCCCGCTCCTCTCTCCGCGGTCCGGTCTCGGCGGAGACGCCGCGCGCGCGGGCGCGCGGTCGGCCGCCGTCGACCTCGCCCGCGCCTGCAAGGGGCCGAGACGCGCGTCTCGGCTCCCCGCCCCCGCCGAGCGCTCGGCGGCGTGGCGTGCCGCGCCGTGTCCGGCGGCGGCCAGCGGGCCCCGCGCGAGCGGCGGTGGCGGCGGCGGTGGCGGCGGCGGCGGCGCCGCCGCTCGTTCCGTGCCGGCGCGCGCCCGCGGCCTCGCCGTCCCCCAAGCGCCGCGGCGTCTCCCGTCGCTCCCCGCTCGCGACCTCTGTCGGCGCTCCCCGCCCGGCTCGACCCTCGGCCTCGCCGGCCGCGCCGAGCGAGCAGGCGGGCGGGCCGGTGTAGGGGCGTCCCGCAGCCGGTCTCCGCGCGGAGGCGCGGAGAGCGGGCGCCGCTCCTCGTTCCGGTGCCGTCCCGTCGGCCGCCCGGCCGCGCGTCCGCGCGAGGTGCCGCGTGGGCGAGTGCGAAAGCAGGAGCGTGCGTCTGAAGGCGCCGGTGGCCGGAGCGAAAGGGGGTTCGTGGCGTGCGGCTTGCGGGCGAGGCGAGAGCGCGCGGGTGGCCGTCGGGCGGTCGGGCGGCGTGCGTGCGTCCGTCCGTCGCTCGTCCGCCGCCGTGCCGTCGCTCTGGCGGCGCGGGCTCGGGTGGCCGCGTCGGGCCCGGTTGGCGGCGGCGCCGCGGAGGACGCCGGCGTCGGGGCGAGGCGTCGGGCGAGGGAGGCGGGCGGCGCGGCGGTCGCGCCGCCGCGTCTCGCCGGGGCCGGGCCGAGCCGGGCGCCTGGGCCGGCCTCGAAGCGCGAGCCCGGGTCTCGTCGGGCCCGGGGGGGCGGTCGGGAGCGCGGGCTCCCGTCGCTCGGGAGACTCGGCGTCTCCCTCGGCTTTCTTTTTTTTTTTCTCACGTGTGCTCGTACGGTCAGCGGAGGCGACGCTCGCTCGGCCGCGGCCGCCGTTCCGTCGTTCGGTCGGTCGTTGGGTCGGGGAGCGTCCTCGTTAGGGGGTCGCGCGGAGCGGCCCCGGCCCCCCCGCGCGCGCGGGGCGGCGCCGAAAAGGCAGACAACTCTTAGCGGTGGATCACTCGGCTCGTGCGTCGATGAAGAACGCAGCTAGCTGCGAGAATTAATGTGAATTGCAGGACACATTGATCATCGACCCTTCGAACGCACTTTGCGGCCCCGGGTTCCTCCCGGGGCTACGGCTGCCTGAGCGTCGCTTGACGGTCAATCGCCGGCGCCGCCGCCGCGGGGCGGCGGCGCGGCGCGGCTGGGGCGCCTCGCAGGCCCGCGCCGCGTCCGGGCGTCCGGGCCGGCCGGGCCTTCGTGCCCCGAAGTGGAGACCCCCTCGGGGAGCCGGCCGGGCTCCTCGCGCTCCCGGAGCGCGCCCGCGTGGGTGGAGCTCGTGCCCCCCTCTGTCGTCCGGGCGTCCGTCCGTCCGTCGTCCCCGAGCGAGCCGCCGGGCTCCGGTGGGTCGGAGGCGCGGCGGCCGCCCTCCCCGCCGGTCCCCGCGCGCGCGCGGCTGTCTGCGGGCAGGGGTTACCGCGCGTGCGGTGCCCGTGCCGTCGTGCTGCCGCGCGCGCGCGCGGTGTGCCGCGCGCCGGGAGGGCGAGTCCGCCGCCGGCCGTCCTTGGGGCGGCGGCGGCGGCGGCTGCGGCGAGTGGGGGGCCCGTCTCCCGCGGCGCGGCGCGTGCCGCGCGCGGTCCGGGCGGCTCGTGGCGGAGCGAGACAGGCGGGCGCGCCGTCGTCGTCGTCGGCGCGCGTCCTTTTCCGTTCGCGACCTCAGGTCAGGCGTGGCGACCCGCTGAATTTAAGCATATTAGTCAGCGGAGGAAAAGAAACTAACGAGGATTCCCTCAGTAACGGCGAGTGAAGAGGGAAGAGCCCAGCGC